>NC_041399.2:36482560-36487560 GCF_900747795.2 Erpetoichthys calabaricus
GGATGTTAACCACGTTTTCCACTGCAATTACTGGCTAAGAATAACCTATTCCACTGTCAAGAGTATTGTACATTGTACAAAAAAAAACATTTTAATGTGCACACAAGTATTAATACAGTTTTGCATTGCCCCATAAAGTGATAGTTTTCAAGGGGGTGGCACTAATGGAGAAGGTATCACATAGTTTTCAAGGGGGTGGCACTAATGGAGAAGGTATCACATTGCATGACAGATGCAGTCAAAATATAGAACCTTTTTATTGAACAAATTTTGCAAAAACAAACTATAATTTTGACAACATATTTTCAACCATACAAAGAGGCATTTAGACTTAGTAAAATATCCAGAAGTGCTTGTCAAAAATTGTATTGCACCGAATATGTCTTAGAAAAGGAATAAATCGTAAATATTTTTTGTAAACCAACTACACTTTCTGTTAATGTTAACAATCTCTGTCCACTGACACATTAAAGTGACTTTTTAAACAACTTTATCATCATTAAACTGCATAATATTTAAACTAATAAATAATAATAAAATAAATAATAGTATTATTACTGATAGTTGCACTATTACTTCAAGACTTCAAGCCCAGGTGCATTACACAGTATTCACCAAATTAAAATAAAATACAACAAGTGCAACTTGGTGATGACATCTTTACCAGCTGAACCATCATTTAGGCAAACTGCATTAATATGGACCTTGCTTCAAGCTAAGCTATACTGGGAAGAAAAAAACAAACTATATGTCGAGAACAAATTCAACATTTCCACTTTATTCTCGCCGTTTATGTCGAGATTAAATTCGACATTTCCACTTTATTCTCACAGTTTACTTCATAATTAAAGTAGAATGTCGTAAACTAAACTTCTTCCTAAAATCAATGTTTAATCAATTACTTAATTTACCCCATCATAAATTAATGCAGCACATTAAATGCTTTGTGTTATGTTCCCCGACCCAGTGGTTAATCACTACGCTTCTTAAGCGATCACCATACAGAATCCATTCACTTCATGATATTCCTGCTTTCTGAAAATTTAGAATGCTAAGATAAATACTTGATATCATTTTCATGATGAAATGCATTAAAGCAGGTATTACACATGCACGGTAGTGAGGCGGTAGTGCTGCTCCCTCGCATTAAGGGGTCCCCAGGTGTATGTTCAGTGTAGAGAACTTTATGGCAGGTGTGACGAGGCTCCAAAAAACTGGATGTATGAATAGCTATCGCATAGGTTTAACTTAAATATTGTGTAAATGCTGGTTTGTGATCTGTTGGTCGGAGACACGAACACAGAATTCAATGCATGTTCTTCTGAGTGGGCTATCTTTATTGCCTGCATGCTGTCTCTATCTGACGTAGGCTACCAAAACCCCAGTTCCTATCCTTCCTTTTTCTTTCACCACATAACCACATAACCAATCACCACACGATAAACGTCTTTGTGAAATTAAAACTAGTTATAAACTTAGCCCATGGAGTGTTCAGAACTTTAAAAATATCCTCGTTATACATGTTTAATTATGCCATCCATTCAGAGTTGCGCCCATCTCTGAACGAATCACTTAACACAACGCATTTAATGTGCTATATAACTTATGACGGGGTTTGAGAAAATCTAGTAAATTAAATATTCATTTTATGATGAAGTTTAGTTTACGATGTTCTACTTTAATGACAAATTACGAGAATAAAGTCAAAAGAATATATTCTCGTCATAAGCGTCAAGATTAAAGTGGAAATGTTGAGAATAAAGTCAAAATGTCGTCACACTATTATACAGTACCCAGGTACATTACACTGTATTGAAAACAAATAAAACAAGTACAACTTGGCTTGCAGTATTATCCAGTAGTATAGAAACAGTATTTACACATCTGACCTTTTAAAACTAAAGCATCTCCAGGCGACAGATGTGACTGCTTTTTTTCGGCTCTCTGTCCATTTTCACCGCGTGGCATACCTATGCTACCGCCCACTATTTGGTGGTGTAGCAGTGAAAAAGAGCCCTAGTGCAACAAATCTGTGTTTAGCGGTGTAGCAGTGAAAAAGGTCCCCACTTGAACAGTTTCCTGCTGCGCCACGTTCCGAACGTCGTTTAGGCAATTTAAACCGGTGTTGCGGTATAAGAAAAATCCATATCATAAAAAAAATAAAAAACGGTTTTCAGTATGAACCGGTATACCGCCCAGCACTAACATATACATATATGTATGTGTATATGTATGTATGTATATATATATGTATATATATACGGTATATGTATGTGTATATGTATGTATATATATATATATATATATATGTATGTGTGTATATACAGTGGTGTGAAAAACTATTTGCCCCCTTCCTGATTTCTTATTCTTTTGCATGTTTGTCACACAAAATGTTTCTGATCATCAAACACATTTAACCATTAGTCAAATATAACACAAGTAAACACAAAATGCAGTTTGTAAATGGTGGTTTTTATTATTTAGGGAGAAAAAAAAAATCCAAACCTACATGGCCCTGTGTGAAAAAGTAATTGCCCCCTGAACCTAATAACTGGTTGGGCCACCCTTAGCAGCAATAACTGCAATCAAGCGTTTGCGATAACTTGCAATGAGTCTTTTACAGCGCTCTGGAGGAATTTTGGCCCACTCATCTTTGCAAAATTGTTGTAATTCAGCTTTATTTGAGGGTTTTCTAGCATGAACCGCCTTTTTAAGGTCATGCCATAGCATCTCAATTGGATTCAGGTCAGGACTTTGACTAGGCCACTCCAAAGTCTTCATTTTGTTTTTCTTCAGCCATTCAGAGGTGGATTTGCTGGTGTGTTTTGGGTCATTGTCCTGTTGCAGCACCCAAGATCGCTTCAGCTTGAGTTGACGAACAGATGGCCGGACATTCTCCTTCAGGATTTTTTGGTAGACAGTAGAATTCATGGTTCCATCTATCACAGCAAGCCTTCCAGGTCCTGAAGCAGCAAAACAACCCCAGACCATCACACTACCACCACCATATTTTACTGTTGGTATGATGTTCTTTTTCTGAAATGCTGTGTTCCTTTTACGCCAGATGTAACGGGACATTTGCCTTCCAAAAAGTTCAACTTTTGTCTCATCAGTCCACAAGGTATTTTCCCAAAAGTCTTGGCAATCATTGAGATGTTTCTTAGCAAAATTGAGACGAGCCCTAATGTTCTTTTTGCTTAACAGTGGTTTGCGTCTTGGACATCTGCCATGCAGGCCGTTTTTGCCCAGTCTCTTTCTTATGGTGGAGTCATGAACACTGACCTTAATTGAGGCAAGTGAGGCCTGCAGTTCTTTAGACGTTGTCCTGGGGTCTTTTGTGACCTCTCGGATGAGTCGTCTCTGCGCTCTTGGGGTAATTTTGGTCGGCCGGCCACTCCTGGGAAGGTTCACCACTGTTCCATGTTTTTGCCATTTGTGGATAATGGCTCTCACTGTGGTTCGCTGGAGTCCCAAAGCTTTAGAAATGGCTTTATAACCTTTACCAGACTGATAGATCTCAATAACTTCTGTTCTCATTTGTTCCTGAATTTCTTTGGATCTTGGCATGATGTCTAGCTTTTGAGGTGCTTTTGGTCTACTTCTCTGTGTCAGGCAGCTCCTATTTAAGTGATTTCTTGATTGAAACAGGTGTGGCAGTAATCAGGCCTGGGGGTGGCTACGGAAATTGAACTCAGGTGTGATACACCACAGTTAGGTTATTTTTTAACAAGGGGGCAATTACTTTTTCACACAGGACCATGTAGGTTTGGATTTTTTTTCTCCCTAAATAATAAAAACCATCATTTAAAAACTGCATTTTGTGTTTACTTGTGTTATATTTGACTAATGGTTAAATGTGTTTGATGATCAGAAACATTTTGTGTGACAAACATGCAAAAGAATAAGAAATCAGGAAGGGGGCAAATAGTTTTTCACACCACTGTGTATATATATATATATATGTATATATATGTATATATATATGTATGTGTGTGTATATATATATATATATATATATATATATATATATACATATACATACAGTGATCCCTCGCTATATCGCGCTTCGCCTTTTGCAGCTTCACTCTATCGCGGATTTTATATGTAAGCATATTTAAATATATATCGCAGATTTTTTGCTGGTTCGCGGATTTCTGAGGACAATGGGTCTTTTAATTTCTGGTACATGCTTCCTCAGTTGGTTTGCCCAGTTGATTTCATACAAGGGACGCTATTGGCAGATGGCTGAGAAGCTACCCAACTTACTTTCTCTCTCTCTCTCTCTTGCGCTGACTTTCTCTGATCCTGACGTAGGGGGTGTGAGCAGGGGGGCTGTTCCCACACCTAGACGATACGGACGCTCGTCTAAAAATGCTGAATGATTATCTTCACGTTGCTACCTTCTGTGTGCAGCTGCTTCGTGAAGCGACATGCTGCACGGTGCTTCGCATACTTAAAAGCTCAAAGGGCACGTATTGATTTTTGACTTTGTTTTTCTCTGTCTCTCCCTGCTCCTGACGGAGGGGGTGTGAGCTGCCACCTTCAACAGCTTTGTGCCGCGGTGCTTCGCATACTTAAAAGCCAAACAGCCCTATTGATTTGTTTGCTTTCCTCTCTGTTTCCTTTGAAGAGGAAGATATGTTTGCATTCTTTTAATTGTGAGACAGAACTGTCATCTCTGTCTTGTCATGGAGCACAGTTTAAACTTTTGAAAAAGAGACAAATGTTTGTTTTCAGTGTTTGAATAACGTTCCTGTCTCTCTACAACCTCCTGTGTTTCTGCGCAAATCTGTGACCCAAGCATGACAATATAAAAATAACCATATAAACATATGGTTTCAACTTCGCGGATTTTCTTATTTCGCGGGTGGCTCTGGAACGCAACCCCCGCGATGGAGGAGGGATTATTGTGTATATATATATATATATATATATATATATATATCTCTATACTAATAAAAGGCAAAGCCCTCACTCACTCACTCATCACTAATACTCCA
>NC_041399.2:36492560-36502560 GCF_900747795.2 Erpetoichthys calabaricus
AGATGACAGTTCAGTCTCACAATTAAAAGAATGCAAACATATCTTCCTCTTCAAAGGAGCAAACAAATCAATAGTGCTGTTTGGCTTTTAAGTATGCGAAGCACCACGGCACAAAGCTGTTGAAGGCGGCAGCTCACACCCCCTCCGTCAGGAGCAGGGAGAGAGAGAGAGAGAGAGAGGCAGAGAAAAATCAATACGTGCCCTTCGTGCTTTTAAGTATGCGAAGCACCGTTCAGCATGTCGTTTCAGGAAGCAGCTGCACAAAAGATAGCAACGTGAAGATAATGTTTCAGCATTTTTAGACGAGCGTCCATATCGTCTAGGTGTGCGAACAGCCCCCCTGCTCACACCCCCCTACGTCAGCGCAAGAGAGAGAGAGAGAGAAAGTAAGTTGGGTAGCTTCTCAGCCATCTGCCAATAGCGTCCCTTGTATGAAATCAACTGGGCAAACCAACTGAGGAAGCATGTACCAGAAATTAAAAGACCCATTGTCCACAGAAACCCGCGAAGCAGCGAGAAATCCGCGATATATATTTAAATATGCTTACATATAAATTCCGCGATGGAGTGAAGCCGCGAAAGGCGAAGCGCAATATAGCGAGGGATTACTGTATATGTGACCAGTAACGGTGCACTGCATGATAACATGCATTGAATACACTTGACTTGACCATTCATAGTTTTCATCCTCTTTCTCTGTACGTTTATCATCCATTTTCTCCGAGGTTGATGCGCTTGCTGCTTCCTGAGCAGCTCTTCTTTTCTCCACCCTAGCGGCCCGCTTCTTGTCTTCTTTTGTTGGCATCTTTTCGAGTTAAAACTGATTAAGTCAGCGTTTGTGTTGCAATTACTTAGTATATTTTCTTTAATTTTTCACTTAAGCTGGCACTTAAGTCTTCAGTCTGCCTTAAGAATGATTGAAGATATGAAGAGGTAGGGGAAGTGACAGCGAAGGTGGTAGAGATGAGAATGGCACCTGTACGCATGCGCTGCACGGCCGCTGCCAAGAGTTGATTCTACAATAAAATAAAATAAAAAGAGGAATACACTTTGAGGTCAATCATCACTCTGAAAGCGAATAGTAGACGTCATGTAGTATATAAGTATCAAACTTCAGATCCATAGTTCAAACGGTTTGCAAGCTACAGGTGATTTAAAATCTTGGACAGACAAATGAACAGCCACGGTAGCGTATTATATATAAAGATGAAATGGTCAGTGCATTTGATCCTTTTAAAGTGTTTCTTTTAGCTATTTTATGCAGTTAAGGTTCAGGAAATGTAAAAGATAATCTTGAAACTGATCATTTAGTTAAGCACTAGATGAGTTTAGTAAATTTGATTTAACAAAGGACAGCATGGTTTTCAATAGTTAGTACAGTTAGGTCCATAAATATTTGGACAGAGACAACTTTTTTCTAATTTTGGTTCTGTACATTACCACAATGAAATTTAAATGAAACAACTCAGATACAGTTGAAGTGCAAACTTTCAGCTTTAATTCAGTGGGGTGAACAAAACGATTGCATTAAAATGTGAGGCAACTAAAGCATTTTTTTAACACAATCCCTTCATTTCAGGGGCCCAAAAGTAATTGGACAAATTAAATAACTGGAAATAAAATGTTAATTTCTAATACTTGATTGAAAACCCTTTATTGGCAATGACAGCCTGAAGTATTGAACTCATGGACATTACCAGATTTCTGTCTGAAGTTTAGTCTTCAACAAGTGAAATGCATGCTCAATTGGGTTAAGATCAGGTGACTGACTTGGCCATTCAAGAATTTTCCACTTATTTGCTTTAATAAACTCCTGGGTTGCTTTGGCTGTATGTTTTGGGTCATTGTTCACCTGTATCATGAAACGCCGCCCAATCAATTTGACTGCATTTAGCTGGATTTGAGCAGACAGTATGTCTCTGAACACCTCAGAATTCATTCAGCTGCTTCTGTCCTGTGTCACATCATCAATAAACACTAATGTCCCAGTGCCACTGGCAGCCATGCACGCCTAAACCATCACACTGCCTCCACCGTGTTTTACAGATGATGTGGTATGCTTTGGATAATGAGCTGTTCCACGCCTTCTCCATACTTTTTTCTTGCCATCATTCTGGTAGAGGTTGATCTTGGTTTCATCTGTCCAAAGAATGTTTTTCCAGAACTGTGCTGGCTTTTTTAGATGTTCTTTAGCAAAGTCCAATCTATCCTTTCTATTCTTGAGGCTTATGAGTGGCTTGCACCTTGCAGTGCACCCTCTATATTTACTTTCATGCAGTCTTCTCTTTATGGTAGACTTGGATATCGATACGCCTACCCCCTGGAGAGTGTTGTTCACTTGGTTGGCTGTTGTGAAGGGGTTTCTCTTCACCATGGAAATGATTCTGTGATCATCCACCACTGTTGTCTTCTGTGGATGTCCAGGTCTTTTTGCGTTGCTGAATTCACCAGTGCTTGCTTTCTTTCTCAGGATGTACCAAACTGTAGATTTTGCCACTTGTAATATTGTAGCAATTTCTCGGATGGATTTTTTCTGTTTTCCCAGCTTAAGGATGGCTTCTTTCACCTGCATGGAGAGCTCCTTTGACCGCGTTGTCTGTTCACAGCAAAATCTTCCACATGCAAACACCACACCTCAAATCAACTCCAGGCCATTTATCTGCTTAATTGATAATGACATAACGATGGACTTGCCCACACCTGCCCATGAAATAGCCTTTGAGTCAATTGTCCAATTACTTTTGAGCCCCTGAAATGAAGGGATTGTGTTAAAAAAATGCTTTAGTTGCCTCACATTTTTATGCAATCGTTTTGTTCACCGCACTGAATTAAAGCTGAAAGTCTGCACTTCAACTGCATCTGAATTGTTTCATTTCAAATTCATTGTGGTAATGTACAGAACCGAAAAAAGTTGTCTCTGTCCAAATATTTATGGACCTAACTGTATTTCTGTCTCCTATTTCCTGCATCCTAGGTTCATATCCCATGCCCAATGGCTGGCAGTATGTTTGTATGTTGCCCAGTTTGTTTGGTTCTGCCTGCCCCAGTCTTCTTCCCAAAATCCGAAAAACATATAAGACCATTAATTGTCAATACTGCACTTGGCAAATGAGTGGGCCCTATGAATGTGTACCCCATCCAGAGTTGTTAGGCTCCCCATGTCTCCCTGAATTGAATTAGGCTGGTGTGAGAATATCACACATACAACTTAGAGTAATATCTGCTATACATAAGGCCATCGGACCTTACTTTTATTCTTTGTTAATTAGTGTTCCCTATATTTTAATTTTTTATTTTGTCTTTTTTCTCTTTCTTCATCATGTAAAGCACTTTCAGCTACATTGTTGTATGAAAATGTGCTATATAAGTAAATGTTGTTGTTGTTGTAGACAGAAGGAGATCAACAAAAATGAATACTCTAATCTGAGAACAAACAATGGTGAAGGTATTAACAGCAAAGTAATACTCAGAATTCTGGAACTGCTGCATATGATTAATAAGATCAAAATGTTAAATTCATCCACTACACTGATTGTGGATAAGCACTTTTATCCAGTAGAAATCCAGTAATTTTGGCCTCCATTGACCGTTTACCAAATGTCTTAATGGCTAAATTTACTCGGTGGCTTATATGAGTCTGTTCTGTTTGATAAAGAGCACACCACTAGCTCATACAAAACACATTTACATTGTCTAAAATTTAAAGTCACCACCAACTATAAATATTTTCTGACATGGGTGATGTTGAAAGTGAAGTCCATTGGGCATAGTGGCTGATGCCTCTGATCATTTTAATTTGTATTAATATGAAAGAAATGCCACAGATGACATTAAATTAGACACATAGGCAGCTACACTATAATTAGAAAAATCACTACAAATGAACCTGAAAATAAATAAATTTGGCTGTATAAGAATTATTTATAGTATCTAATTATATTGCTAACTTGCAGTGTATGTGGTCCACTGGGATTAAATAACCCTGCCCTACAAGGTATAATTATTCCAGAATTGTCACTTGTATAAGAAACCATCAAAAGACAGTGAAGTAATGAGATGGGTGTGTCTTTATTGGCACAGATAGGTTGATGCAGGGGTAAGGATTAAAATCATTGCTCTTCATTGTAGTCAGTGATTTCCTGTCTTTGGAGGAAACAGACAGGCATGTGACTCCATTGGCTTTTCCTAAAACCCATTCCTGTGCTTTTTTTACTTTAGTCCTTATAAACTCAGCTAAACTTTTCATGTTCTCAACTCTCTTCTCCACTCTTTTTAGAATATCACTAAACTAAATCAATGCAACCTGTGCCATCTTTCATACTGTGCTACAGAAGCTTTCATCAATATAATATTTCATTTTCAATGAAAATGATGGGCCAATCATTAATTAAGTGTTCAGTTTACAATGACATAATAAAGGAATCAGTTTGTTTTATAGCACACATCACAGTGTATACTCTGTCTCAGACTGCTTTACTAAGCTATATTAATGTACAAGATAGTTTGCATAATGCAGTAAATTTACACAGAAGCAGAGAATAAAGAGTAAAGCTGTTAACTGATTGCTGTATATTAGCACACGGCCTGTTTTATGTTATTCTGTTAGTTAAATGTGAACTGCCGGAATATTATAAAGGTATTAGAAAGTGAAGAGAAATTTGTGAGAGATAGTAAGGACCCACACACAGAAAGGCAGGTAGCCAGAACACCAAAGCTAAAACCTTAATCCAGAATCAGTAATTAGACCAAGCCAAGTTCAAACTCCTAAACAAATCTTATCCTAGTGGTTAGTTTGTTAGTTTTATTTTGAAGAGTCTTCACTTAATAATACTGTATTTAACATTTATTGCCATGTTTTATAAGTAAAATCTAATGACATACAGTACATAGGTAATTCATTATTATTAATAAAATTACTAATTTTTTACTTATAAGGAAACTTAAGACTTTACAAAAGCTCAAGAAAAATAGGAATATTTTAAGAAAATATAACCCATCACATGCACACAAACTTTTGACATGGCTAATGATAAAAGATCTGTTGCTGTCTAATAACAGGTTTGTAGGTGGAAGTACAATGATCAGATTGTGGTCTGATGTGCCCAGTGGTGCCACAGACATCACAGATTATGAACTGTCAGTGTATCACTCATCTAAACCAACATTCAGAATGGCAGGACTTATAGAAAGTGGTGATACAGTGGTTTCACCCTGAAATACAATTGAAATATTGCAAATTAATGCAAAATGCAAATTACCTATGTTGAGGAAGACAGATTTAAAACTCACAAAACAGACTTTATGGTGGTTGAGCTTGTTTAAAATAAAACTTTTATTTGAAACTTAACATACCTCTTTTAGCACAGGCTGCACAGTAGTGTACAGATTCATCCTGTGTTCAATCGAGTCACTTCTGGGACTATAGGTTTCACTCAAATAAACATCTTGGTTATTTATTGACCCTTAATTAGTCTAATTTACATGTGTAAGACAGAATCAATGTGTCTACCTACTCTGTAATAGACTGGCATCCAATCTAGGGCTAGTTGCTACCTTGCAATCGATTTTGTAGGGTAGGTAGAGTCCAGTCCCTCTCAGAACTGCAATAGATTGCTTTTATAAATTGAATAATAATAAAAAATAATACATTTTATTTATATAGTGCCTTTCCCATGCTCAAGGATGCATGAGAAAAGGTCTTTTTTTAACTAGGAAACCGTTTTAGTCTAAGTAAATATGTTATCACAATGAACAGATTATATACAAACCTTTCGTACCTTTGGTTTGGATTTGATTTTTGGTTATGGTGTCTTCTGTTTAGACTAAGTATGTTTCCATCAGATACTCCTAGTTTTTCATCATAGTTCAGACACATGCTGCCATTCAGTTGATGGGGTATCATTCAATTGATACCCCATTTTGGATTAATTTCTTGTGCTAAGTGGTCCTGGGTTAATTTGGAATACATAAAAAATCTTAAGAGTTTTTGGTTTGTTTTAAGCTTCAGTTTCATTTGTGTCAAGTACCTAACCTACTGTGTATAGTAAAATAAAAAAAGATCTGTCCTTCTTTGCACATTTAACACTCCATATTTTTTTTCTCCAGATAACAGATATAATATGCAAAGTTTTAAGTTTGAAATCTGTGTAAAAATATGTAAATATATTGTTGATTGAAGGTGTTAAATATTTTGTGAAGTTTAGCAGAAAGAATAAGTGTATTTAAACTGAAGAGTACAACAAAGTAAGGTGAAGCAAGACACCCCTTATATCCTTCAGCTACAGAAAATACTGAATATTTATTGTTGGAGGTGTAACAATCAAGTTAGTTGTTCTGCCCACTGTGCTTTACTTTAAGACTTGTCACTTGGAGCACTGCCCTAAAGTGAGTTAGTAAACACGAGGTGAACAAGAGGAAAAAAAAACTTTTTGCAGAGCCATAATTTTAATTCCTTATATGTCAGCTATATCCTGTTGCTGAACTCTAATGAACTTTTATGTGTTTTCTTTTTTATAGGGAACAATAAAACCAACCTTTCTGGCATGCCTTATACTGAAAAGGTCATGAGGTTTTAGATAACACATGTCAGAATGCATTACTTTTTTCTCATTTTACAAACTTGGGTGGTAATTTTCCATAGACGATTTCCCATGCTGTTATACAGAGCTTGGGTTGTTGTATTATAATTCTGTGTGCTTTGACTATTATGTTGTACATATGCAATTTTGTTTTTCTAGTCCAATCCTTCTGTACTCTAAATTTTTTATTTTCTATGCTGTAATATATGCTTTGAAATAAGTTTACTGTGGAGATATTTGTTGTTTATTATTTTATATCTTTATATTTTATCTATTTATTACCAAGGCCTTTTGTAATGAGAAGTCTAGCAAAATGACACCTTTTATTGGCTAAAAAGATTACAAGCTTTCAAGGCAACTCAGGTCCCTTCTTCAGGCAAAATGTTAGTTAGCCGATAAAAGGTGTCATTTTGCTTGACTTCTCATCACATTCATAATGGCTAACACGGTACAACACCCTAGTACTACAAGGCCTTTTGGAAAGGAAATGTAGAAATAAATACAAAGTTTAGTACGGAAGCTCCACCAGTCATGGTCTCACAAGCTGATATTACACCACATACAGATTTTTTTTTTATTTTACACCACTTGGTGGAAACGTGATTTACATTCAGAATGTAAAGAAAAGGTACAAACATTTCCACTTTTCATGGTTTCTTTATGAATCTAATTTTGATGTTGCTGATTGTGCATCATAATTTATTTTCCTTTTGCTCCAAATTTACAAATTGCTGCACATGTAAAACAGTAATATTAATCTCTTTTTTAACTCATTGATATTGATTGGTAAACATTTGTGTTAGTTCATTTGATGAATTATGAAGTTTTGCTGTTTACAGATAATTTTACATAATATATATGGTTAACAGGGCAATACTATGGCTCAGTGGTTAGCACTGTTGCTATGCAGAGCTAACATTCTGGGTTTGAGTCCCATACCTGGGTTTGTACAGATTTTGAATATTCTCTCAGTGTCTGTGTGGATTTGGCTCTGGATAATATAGCGTTTTCACTATATGTAGGATTTTTTGGCAATTACTAAAGTGGCTGGCTGTGAGTGGTGGTATGAATGTGTTTGTATGTGGACCCTGCAGTGGACTGGCATCCTGTCCAGGTCTGTTTTCTGCATTGTATCCAATCCTGTGAAAATAAGGTCTAATCTTCTGTGACCCCAAACAGGATTGAATGGATTTGAGAATGTCATGCTATGTTTTGTAAATCTAATAGATTATATAAGTGCCAGAAATCCTAATGTTTCCAAAGAGTCACCATGAAGCATTGCGCTGTCAAAAATAGTATGACGAGATTAGGCACAGTTGATTAGTAAATAGTGTTCTGCTAAATTTCACTTGTTTAGGCAAGTCGGCAGCACTGATGTTATCTCTGTAAGGAAAGCTTTGTAAAGGTTGTTAATGTGATCTTCTGCAGGCTCCATTTGTACTAACAGTGGGCCTTTACTTTTGTATCCTGGAATTTCCAGGCAGTTCTGACCACGTAGTGCTGGAATGCTTTGCTGACGTCAGGAGCCGCTCCTGGGAATGTTTTGCATTCCTCTTCCTGGCAGCGGTCAGGTGGCTTCCAGCACAAAAGGGAAAAACTGACTTTGTTCCAGAACTTTTGGGAATAGTTTATAATAGCTGTAGAGCAGAGGGGTTGTACTCTACAGACGCCAACAGATAAATTGAAAACACATGTTCCTAAATATGTAATTGGCACGTCATTCTACCAACACTGAAAATAGAGTATTTTTTAACTGTTGGAACAGCAAATGCTCTTTTAAAGGTTTTTGAGAAAAAAGTGTTTTAATAACCTCTTTGCAAAATTTGCTTTTGATAGCTACCAATGAAATGAAAAAATGCATACTGTATATCATTTGCTGAACAGAATTATTTTCCTAAAATGTGTATGTGTATAAAGTGGTGTGAAAAACTATTTGCCCCCTTCCTGATTTCTTATTCTTTTGCATGTTTGTCACACAAAATGTTTCTGATCATCAAACACATTTAACCATTAGTCAAATATAACACAAGTAAACACAAAATGCAGTTTTTAAATGATGGTGTTTATTATTTAGGGAGAAAAAAAATCCAAACCTACACGGCCCTGTGTGAAAAAGTAATTGCCCCCTTGTTAAAAAATAACCTAACTGTGGTGTATCACACCTGAGTTCAATTTCCGTAGCCACCCCCAGGCCTGATTACTGCCACACCTGTTTCAATCAAGAAATCACTTAAATAGGAGCTGCCTGACACAGAGAAGTAAACCAAAAGCACCTCAAAAGCTAGACATCATGCCAAGATCCAAAGAAATTCAGGAACAAATGAGAACAGAAGTAATTGAGATCTATCAGTCTGGTAAAGGTTATAAAGCCATTTCTAAAGCTTTGAGACTCCAGTGAACCACAGTGAGAGCCATTATCCACAAATGGCAAAAACATGGAACAGTGGTGAACCTTCCCAGGAGTGGCCAGCCGACCAAAATTACCCCAAGAGCGCAGAGACGACTCATCCGAGAGGTCACAAAAGACCCCAGGACAACGTCTAAAGAACTGCAGGCCTCACTTGCCTCAATTAAGGTCAGTGTTCACGACTCCACCATAAGAAAGAGACTGGGCAAAAACGGCCTGCATGGCAGATTTCCAAGACGCAAACCACTGTTAAGCAAAAAGAACATTAGGTCTCGTCTCAATTTTGCTAAGAAACATCTCAATGATTGCCAAGACTTTTGGGAAAATACCTTGTGGACTGATGAGACAAAAGTTGAACTTTTTGGAAGGCAAATGTCCCGTTACATCTGGCGTAAAAGGAACACAGCATTTCAGAAAAAGAACATCATACCAACAGTAAAATATGGTGGTGGTAGTGTGATGGTCTGGGGTTGTTTTGCTGCTTCAGGACCTGGAAGGCTTGCTGTGATAGATGGAACCATGAATTCTACTGTCTACCAAAAAATCCTGAAGGAGAATGTCCGGCCATCTGTTCGTCAACTCAAGCTGAAGCGATCTTGGGTGCTGCAACAGGACAATGACCCAAAACACACCAGCAAATCCACCTCTGAATGGCTGAAGAAAAACAAAATGAAGACTTTGGAGTGGCCTAGTCAAAGTCCTGACCTGAATCCAATTGAGATGCTATGGCATGACCTTAAAAAGGCGGTTCATGCTAGAAAACCCTCAAATAAAGCTGAATTACAACAATTTTGCAAAGATGAGTGGGCCAAAATTCCTCCAGAGCGCTGTAAAAGACTCATTGCAAGTTATCGCAAACGCTTGATTGCAGTTATTGCTGCTAAGGGTGGCCCAACCAGTTATTAGGTTCAGGGGGCAATTACTTTTTCACACAGGGCCATGTAGGTTTGGATTTTTTTTTTCTCCCTAAATAATAAAAACCACCATTTACAAACTGCATTTTGTGTTTACTTGT
>NC_041399.2:36507560-36510060 GCF_900747795.2 Erpetoichthys calabaricus
AATAAAGGCATTGCAAAGTATTTCTACATTGTAGACGGAGAGGAAAAGAATGATGCTAAAGATAGTTCTGAAAAGGTAAAGAGATTTTTGATAATGGCCATTTAAACATAACACATAATAGCTAAATTACCCAGCTTTGCCTGAGAATACTTGTTTAATGGTTTGAGGCAAGGCAACAAATATTTATGTGTTTTAAAGATGGCAAACCTTTTGTCAGTGCTGGTTTAAGTGTCATATGTTATCTACACTACCTCACTGATAACCATCAATTTCTCTGCTGTAATGAGTCAAGAATTTGTTCTTTTAGTGTATGATTGGAATATATAATTGTGGTCCTTGCTGATCTTTGTATTTGTATGGATACTAAAGTTTCATGCATATATGTTTAATAAGATGGATGGCTTGTTGAATAATTTAATCATTGATATGACATGTAAGCTGGACAAAGCTACCAGTATTTGTGTTAGACCTTCTAATGAACCCATATTCAGGATGAAGCTTATGGAAATCAGTGAACTCTGTATATTAGGTTGGGTTAACTGTAATATACATTAAAAATATGAAAAACATGCATTGTTCTGTTTTTCTGTTTTGGAGTAATGCATGGTTTTCGTGCTGTTGACCTTCCCATTTTGACTCCCCAGTGATATTTCTGAAACTCCTCGAAGGCTATATTTTAAATTGTATGAACATTAATGAAAGTACAATATTTTATGAAAGTAGACATAGCTATTTTGAGTGTTGCGGGTAGCCTTCACTAAGTACTGTATGTCCAAACCTAAAAAAGCCAAAATAATTAACATCTACTGACAATTTTAGCATGATAAAACTGGGTTTGGTTTTGTGCCCCACGCCCCATTACAAGCCCGTTTTTCAATTAAACTTTTGAAAGACCTAAAAATCTACATTTTGAGTTGTATAAACAGTAATATGACATTAAATTTCATTAAGATATACTTGGCTATTTTGGAATAACACACAGTTTTGAGTTGACCTTCCCTTATAATCTCCCTTCCAAATGAAATTTTTGAAATGCCATACTGCCTGTATTTTAAGTTGGACCAACAACAACCTACATGCAAAGTTTTGTGAAAATCAGTTCAGCCATATTTGCGTGATTGGCTAACAAACAAACAAGACAAGATTTGATCTGAGAGTTGAAGTGATGTGCACTACAAAACAGATAAATAACAACAACAAAAAAAAGCCAGGAAATACAATATGCAAAGTTTATTACAATTTTATTTATGTAAATATTAAAAAGTTAAATACCCTCATCATCAGCCACAGTAAGTCTGAAATCAAGCATGAAACATGATAATCTTCTTCTGTTTTATAAATACTGTGTTTAGCTGTTCATGTACTCTGAAGTGAATAACATTCATTCCTTTTTTACATCCTTGACCTTTGCTGTTGATGATTTATGATATAAATACTTCCCACTGTGTCACCCATTTCGACAAATCTATAGCAGATAGGTGGATGAAAACCAAACTGACAATTTATAAATAGATTCCTCTTACCAGATTATACTCAGCACTGTCTTCTGCTTTACTGTGCGATTGAGCCCTGCAAAGGAGCAGTGTACCAATACGTTTCCTATTTGCTGTACACTCAGTGCTGCTGCAATAATAAAATGTGTTTTTACTTCAGTAAAACAAGTATTGAGTTAGTTTACTTGTTACTTTAAAAAGTAATAGGACTTCATAACACACATTACTTTTAATGTGTTACCACAACACTGCTCCCATGTTTGAACAGCTGAGCTTAACATTGTATGTTCAACTCAACTTAAATGTAGTAAGTTCTAAAAATATTGAGACAGATTATTTCAGCCAGTAGAAGGAATAATATGATTGCCTGAGCATTTGCCTTGGGAAATTTGTGGATGCTTCTACCTGCTGAGAGCGTGTGTGAAGCCAATAAATGCACAGGCGAGCAGAATGCAGTGGACATACGCTAACTGCAAAATCCTTATGTGTATCCCAGTTAAGGGTTTACATGGCCAAATAACCGGGTTACTCGCAGAGAAATGCTTACATGTTAATCTGGTTTTTCAGAGACTATTAAACTGGTTTCTCTATACAGAATAAAGGTGTAAGTGGAATTTTATAACACAGGTTTCTGTGAATAACTGGGTTGTTAAAGCATATGTAAACGTCTTCATTGATGAAAAAGCAGTGCAAGAAAGTACTCTTAGCTAGTATAACTACATATTGTACATTGATGTTTTATTGCAGCTTGATACATGCTTTGGAACCAACTTTACAATACTGGAGAAAGTTTAAAAAGTACATCTGATCATATGAGTTCAGAAACAAAGCTTCCAAAAAATGGGTAGAGAGTGATGGATTTTCTCAAACTGGAAATGTCAGGAGTAAACAGTATTTTCCAGGCCTAAGGAAACTGACAACAGTAATTGATTTTGGCATTACCAGTATGTTCGCATATGTTGGCAGCACGTGAAATAAACTCTTTTGTTAAATTTTTGGCCCAGCTA